>NC_080445.1:5392500-5400000 GCF_028018845.1 Melospiza georgiana
GGTTGATAACACAGCAACATCAATATAAGCGACAGAACAATGAGGGATATCATTGAACATCTATCTTAATATAGCCAGCTACAAGAGGCCTGACAAAGAGAAAAAACCTCATGAAAATTCCGCCCCACGTATTCCCATCTCCGATCCAATATGCACACACACTCCCCCAGCTGCTGAGGCTATTATTTTCCAATTTCAATTTGACACCCCAGCCTTTCATGCTAATTCTATTATTGTAGGAAGTTTATGTGATTTCATATCACTAGAAATCGGTAATGTATAATAACCCTTTGGGCAAGAAACTGAATCCCCGCAGCAGCCACCGGGAAAATAATTACTTTCATATCAAAACTCTGCAGGAGCTGGCCGGGTCCCGTAGCCTGCAGCTCCTAACCTCGGATGGGAGGGGTGGGCACCGGGAGGCTATAAATGAATAAATTTGTTAAGCAATAAACACACACACGCACACACACAAAGAGGGCTTAAAGGAAAAAAAAAAAAAAAAAGGAAAAAAAATGTAAAAAAGAGAGGGAAGAGTCACACAGCCAGACCAGGCGGCAGCGAGTTTTAGAGCCTTTATTTATCAAAAATTTTACATATATAAATATTCTTAGACATTTTTGCATTTTACAAGGGTTCTGAGGAGTTCCGTTGTTGTCGCGGTACAGTTTGTCACACCACAAAGTCCAGCTGCTGCTAAGCTTTAACAAACAATTTTCCTTTTTTTTTTTTTTTTTTTTTGTTTTTACCCCGTTCTCTTTTTTTTTCTTTTTTTTTTTTTTTTTCTTAATCCTTTAAATATAAAACCCAAAAAGCTCTAACTGATCACCTGAATCGACCTGTGATAAACTCTAGGGAGACGAAGCGCCGCTCTCTCGGCTGGCGAGCAGCGGGCACGGCGGGGCAGCGCTTCCCCCGTTCCTCACGGGCGGCGGGCGCGGGGGTGCCGCTGACGTTCTCGGCTGCTTTTATTTTTGCTCTTTTTTTTTTTTTTTTTTTTTTTGTTCTACTTTACTTTTGTTGCGATTTTTTTGTTTGTTTGTTTGTTTCGTTTTTTTAGCCGCCCCTTCAGTCCATGTCCACCTCGTCGCCGTCGGCGGGGCCGCAGTCCGATGTGTCCCTGGCTGTGCTGGCGTCCCGCGCCCGGACCGGCGATTCGGGCCGGGGGAAGGTTCCGCCCTCGGCGGGGGCGGCGGCCGCAGGGTCCCCGTGTGCGGCTCCGGCCGGCGCGGGGGGCACCGAGCCCGCCGTGTCCGTGGGGCCGGGGCCGGGCTGGGCCCCCGCGGGCGCCGGCTCCGCTCCGCAGCCCGGCGGGCCGGGGTTGGCGGCGGGCAGCGGGGAGTCCCGGGGGGGCTGGCCGGCCTCGGGGCCCGGGCTGGCCTTGAGGGCGGTCTGCGGGACGAGGAAGCCCAGGGGCTGGGTGATGGGGTAGAGCAAGAAGTGTCCTTTGCCGATGAGGGTGCGGGGGGCGCAGGGGGGCAGGCTGGGGAAGTCCGGGGCGGCCTTGCGGCGGGGCGGCGAGTCGGAGAGCAGGCTCTCCACGCTGAACGGGTTGAGCTTGTGGAAGCTGCCGGCGCCTCGGGGCCCCCCCGCGCCCCCGCTGCCGTCCCCCGACGGGGCGGCCGCGCAGTCCTTGTCGGGCGGGCGCTGGAGCCGCCCGCTCCCGCTTCTTTGGCTGGGGTAGAAGGGCTCGGCCGTCTGCTCGCAGGTGCCGGGGGGCGGCTCGGAGGGGGCGGCGGCGGCGGGGAGCGGCGGATGGGGCGGCGGGGGCTGCCCGCGGGGCTTGGCCTCGGGCGGGGCGGGCGAGAGGCCTCCCCCGCCGCCGCTGTCGCTGTCGGAGCTGGGCGTGCTGTGGAGGGAGAGGGCGCTGGGAGAGTGCGGGTGGCGGCTTTGGCTTTTGAGCAGCTTCTTCTCGTGCTTTCTCTTCTTCTTCTCCATCTTCTCCAGCTCCTTCCGCGCGATCTCCTCGGGGTCCATGGGCTCCCCGCTGCACGTCGTGGGGTGCGAGTTGTGAGCCGGCCGCCCCGGGCCCTTCTTGGTGTTCTCTTTCTTTCTCCATTTGGCCCGGCGGTTTTGGAACCAGACCTACACACCGAACAACGAGAAGCAATTAACACCCAGCGCACCGGCCCCCCGCGGTGGCCGGGGCGGAGGGAGGGGGCGCAGGGGAGAAGCTCAGGCCTCCCTCGTCCACCCCTTGGAGGTGCCGGCAGCGCCCTTCCAGGAGCGGGGCCTCTGAGAAACGGAGAGCACGGGAAGGGGCAGGAAAAGATATCCACACTTCTTTAAAAGCGCAGGGGAAAAAAAACGAAAAGCAAGAAGGGGGTGCACACTCACGCACACACACGCTGCGCCCTGCCCGATCCGGAGGGATTCCACAGTCCCCCAGCTCTTCCCCGTGGCCGAGGGGTGCAGAAGCACCGATCGCTGGCCCGATTCCCCCGCAGCAGCACGGAAAATGCGGTAAACACAGCACAATGAGCGGCTGGAAGTGAGGGGGTACGGGGGGCACACGACGGACGGTGCCTCGCCCAGACGTGCGGAGTTCGGACCTCCTGCTCCTGCCGGGAGCCCGAGCAGAGGAGCCGGAGCAGCCCAAAATGGGGTTTGGTTGGGTTTGTTACAGACAGATCATAGGAGAGAAATTAAATTAAATCAAAACCTCTCCGCTCCGGCCCTGCTCCTGCCTGCCTTGGCAGGTCCCCTGTGTCCCCTCGCGTCCCTCCTCGCCCCTCGGGGCTGCCGGCAGCGCCTGTCCCGGCCGGAGCCCCGCGCCAATCCCGGTGCCCGACACCGGCTCCTTGCCCGGGCGGGCCCCGCAGGCTCCCCGAGCTCTGGGAGCGGATGGAAAAGCGGCTGCACGGACACGGTGCAGCAAAGCCCATGGAGGACCCGCGGACAACGGCGCTGCCCCATCCCGAGGCTCCCGTCCCCGGCTCCCGGGTGGATTTAAGGACGAACTCTCCGCACACGCAGCCCCCGCACGGCCGCGGGTTCCGGCGAGATGCGGGCCCGCAGCTCGGCCTCGCAGCCACCGCGGCACTGAACACACCCCGAGATCCAGCAGCCGCCCCGCAACCCCCCATCCATTTATTTTTTGGAAGACCCACTGAAGCAGATGGGCGCTTCCCCTCCCCGTCCCGCAGCGCCAAGGGCCTGAGCAGCTCGTTAAAATTAAGTTTTACAAGTTTTACACTCGCTCTCGATGCATCTACGAGCTTTATTGACATTCTCCAGCATACCCTGGCCCGTGATTAAGCCTCATATTTGCATGCTAATTTTCTCGCCCTTGACTCATTTAAGAAAAATGTTTACAGTGGAAAAACACACTAAAAAAAAATGTTAAGGGCAGCCAGGCTGGGTTGCTACTCTTCTCGTTTTGCAAGATTTAAAAAAATCGGGTATAAATAATAATAATAATAATAACGATAAATAAGACAGCAAAGAGCAGTGAAGGCAGGGAACAAAAGGGCCGGGAGGAGCGGCCCGAGCGCGCAGGGCCCGGCCCGGAGCGGGGTCCCAGGGGCCTCCCCGGGGACTGCTCGGCGCAAGGAGAGGGCAGGGGGGGACAGGAGGGGGGACGCGGTTTTTACCTGCACTCTGGACTCCACCAAGTCTAGCCTGAGAGCCAGAGCCTCTCGCATAAACACGTCCGGGTAATGACTCTCATTAAACGCCTTTTCCAGCTCCTCGAGCTGCCAGCCAGTAAAATTGGTGCGGGTTCGTCTTCTTTTACAGCCAGGACTTTCCTTGTCCGGGTCACCCGAGTCTGAAAAAGCAGAAATACCCTCAGATCCCTGGGAGACAGGCCTTCTCCCCCCCTCCCTGCCATTCACAGGAGCCTTTTAACTTTTGTGCTCGGTAGCGTTGGTAAAAGAGCGGGATTATTCACACACCTGCGCTAAAAATGGGGAGGAACCCGATCTGCCCTCGCCTCCTCCGAAAATGTACTTTACAGAACATTTATTCCTGAAGGAAGCTCTCCACAGGCACTCAGCTGGCAGAGAGAGAGAGAGAAGTTCCAATATTTGCTCCAACCACCAAAGGTTTCATTAAAAAAAAAAAAAATTAAAAATAAAAAAAAATAAAAGCCCTCCCCTCTTTCCCTTGCCCAGCCCCTCCGGAGCAGCGGCGTGGGGCACAGCTCACGGCCCCGTTCCACGCGGGACCCGGGTGCGGGGCGGCCCCTGGGCCTCCCGCAGTCCCCCCGAGCACGGGCGGCCGTGGGCTGGGATGTTCGCGGCCTCTCCGAGTACCTACAGCTCCAGGCTGGGGATTTTCCAGCCCCGGCTGCACCTCCCCTAATGTTTTCCGCCAGGTGTGGAAATGAAGGAAAAAAAATTCATAATAATAGTAATGATTAGAATAATTTGTGTTCAGTAGAGGTGCAGTGTGGGGCAGCTCCAGGCTCAACCAGAAGGATGTTGGGGCGACAGAATGTTTTAGTAGCTGAACAATAGCGGTGCCACAGGCCGGTGGGGAGGGAAGGAGGGAGAACGCTTCCCTTTGGTTAAATCGTATAAAAAATAATTATAAAAAAATAATTCTTACTCTCCATTTCCCAAACCCCAGCGATTACCGTTATTATTTTTATTATTATTATCTTTAACGGCACGATCCGAGCTGCCACACGATGAACTTCGCGGGGAGGCAGCGGGCCGGGCCCGCTATTGTTCAGGGCACACGCGTGGCCCCGCGCCGCTGGGAGCGGGGAGCGCCGCGGGCGCTCGGAGCGGGGCCGCCCGTCCCCTCGGGGGGCAGCACAGCCTCCCACCTGCCCCCCGACACCCCCAAACCCGCAGGTGAGGGCAGCGGGGCTGCGCGGGCGCGGTGCTGCTGCTGCTCCGCGCTGACAGCTCCGGGAGCAGCGCCGGGGGGACACCCGCGCCACGGGGCCGCTCCTACCTGCGAGCTTGAAGGGCTGGCTGTCCCCGCTGACCCCGCAGCCCGAGGGGATCAGCGGCGCCGGGTTGACCACAGAGGCGGCGCAGGAGCCGCTCAGTAATCCATCGATGGAGAAGGGCACGGAGGCGGCCGCCGACTGCAGCTGGTGGCCGGCCAGCTCGTAGACGTGGTGGTGGCCGAGCGGGTAAGGGAAGCCCACCATCCCCCCGAACTGGGCATGGGGATGCTCCAGGATGCGGCTGTCCATCATGGGGGCGGCTCTAGGGCGGGGGGTGCCGGCGGGGCTGGGGGCGCTGGCGGCGGGGCGGCTGGGGCCGGGGGTGCTGCTGGCCGAGGAGGCGGCGCGGCGAGGGGCTCATGCTGCAGGGCGCCGGGCGCTTTAACTTTATCAACATCAGGCTCCCAATAATTAGCTCAGGCTGGGGGAATTTGGGACCAATAAGAAACGTTAATCGGTCCTGACGTCAGAGACGTGCCAGTGTGGGGAGCAAACGTTTTCCATATCGATTGCTAATTATACCTGACATCCAGCCTCAATAAACAATATCAGAGCTGTCACAACACGACGAGGGGGGCTTTGATACGAACTCCAGCCCGAGGAGGGCGGCGGGGGCCGGGCGGGCAGGGGGGGCGGAGGGGAACGCGAGGATCTGCCTGATACCCGGTTAAATACTAAACAGTCGGAGTTACACACACACGGCCTCCCCCCCACCCCAGCCCTCCAACCCACCCTCTTCCCCCTTGTCCCCTCCCCTCGCCAAATCACTAATAGATTTCCCTTTAAAACATTCACCAGCGTGTTGTGGGGATTTTTCACCAGAAATGCTCTACTCTCTGAACCTTTAAAGTGATGTTGCTCCAATTACAGAGAGACATTGAGCGGCAAATAGACTGATCCAATAATAGGAGATTCATCATCCGCTCTTTCCAGAGCTGTCACATTGAATTTAAAACTACAAGCCTTTTCATCTCCTCTCCGGCTCTATAACAGGGGAGAGGGGAGGGGGGCAGAGGGAAAAAATGGGGGGGCGGGGAGGAGGAAAGGAAGGAGAAAAAAATGAAAAAGGAAGAGCCGTTTACAGCGTTTAGGAGGAGATTTGAGCATATCAATCGAAATCATAATTAATGCAATCTCCTATCGATTCGGCCACGGACACCCCCCTCTCCAGCAGTAACCACAACCTTTGAATTGTGAGCGCAGCCACGAGCAGAAGCAGCCTCTGATCGCTAAAGAGGAGGCCAAAAACTCGTACTACTAATAATTTTTAAAAATCAAACCCGAACAAAGTTCCCATCCCTACATCCCTCCCATTTCACCTTCCCCTGGAGCAGACCCCACTCTTCATCCCGCCAGTCACCCACAGCCCCCAAACAGCCGCCAAACTGTTTAATTCCTAATTAAATTACGTTTCCATAGAAGTTTTCACCCAGATAAAACACTGCTAGATTCCCCCGGTGAACAATTTAAGGGACGGCTCTCCGGCAAAGCGCGGGGCTGGGGATCCCCGGTTTTGTGCCCTCTCCCGTTTAGAGGAACACTCCCCGAGCTCCCAGGAGAGAGGAACAGGGGGAACTTCCCAACATCTCCCATCCCGAGCCCGCAGGAGCGGAGCTGGCGGTCCCCTGGGCCGGGGGACCCAACCTGGAGACCCCCGAGAGGGTGGGAAGAGGAGCGAGGGGATAAGCGGCGTTCGCGTTTAACAAAGAGCGGAGGGAAAAGGGCCGGGCCGGGCAATCAGACAGGGGAAACTCTTTAAATCTTCCTGGGAGGTTCGTGCGGAGTGAAATCCTTGGAGTCTGGGGGGGCGGTGGGGTGAGAAAGGGAGAGAAATAAAAATAGGTAGGAAGGAAAAAGGGAAGGGGAAAGAGGGAGAGACACTTTATCTCTGGAAAACACACAAATAGATTTTCCAGTTATAAAATATCCAGTCAAGATGATCCATTTCCTAGCGCTGGTTTGTGTGGGTATGAGAGAGGGGGAAGTTAAAACTGAAATAAAAAGGAAGTCGAGTCTCTAATCTATGCTGTCTGTCCGGAGCTGTATTTATTCACCTAATTGAATGCCATACAATATACTGCTGTATTATTGCTGTTCCCTCCCTCCCCCCTATAGATTAGTTTAATTATGGTCTCCCTGCCTCTGCTTAGAGCTAAAAGGTAGTTTGAATTTGGACTACACAGCCCTAACAGAAATAAGAAAATGATGGGGTTGGTATTAATTCTGGGGTCAAGGGCTTCACTTTTCACCATAATTTAATTTCTTTCTCTATAAATACTAAATGTAAACTGTGTCCACTGGACCAAATTTTGCCTGTAGCAATAAATGCCTCATTTTCTGTCGGATTTCAGGAGAGGAATGCGAGCGGGACGTGTTTCTGAATACAGAATGGTAATCAATCCAGCACAGAACAAGAGAGGGGGGACTTTTCTCTCTCTCCCTCTCTTTATTATAATGAATTAATTCGACTTTATTTATCCCATTTTCTGGAGCTGACAGAATGTTAATTTGAGTTGAAATTTCTCTCGCCTCTCACTCCCTGACCCCTGGCCTCCAGATTGGCGTGTTGTAATAACCTGAATCTTTCAACAGAAGCC